>NC_133330.1:346589981-346626811 GCF_042186555.1 Aquarana catesbeiana
CGCGCTGTGTAAATACGCACACAATTATCCGTACAATTATACGGTATAAGGTACACAAATCCATCTGTGTCTCCGGACACATAAACACGCCGCACACAATCTACAAACATATACAAACACACACCGGGCCGGACTGGGTGGTCCCCGGACAACCCCCTCTGTGGCCCTTCCCGGCAGCTGGCAGAGATTAACCCCAACCCTGCCGGGATACTGCAATGGGGGGGGGGGGGGAATCACACGGACGACGTCCCATAATACATTGGGGGAGATTTACTAACACTGGAGAGTACAGAATAGGGAGCAGCTCTGCACAGCAACCAATCAGCTTCCAGGTTTTGTTGTGAAACCTTCATTGAAGAAGCTGAAGGTAGAAGCTGATTGGCTCCCATGCAGTTCTGCACCATATTCTGAGTCCTCCAGTCTTAGTAAATCTCCCCCATAGAGATCCGGATCTCACTGATATTATGTGACACGCATACTGTATATATATATATGTAGAGGAATGTGTCTGGGGGCTTTACATTTTTTTTTTATATGTTTGGTTTTTTTTTGTTTTTTTTTTAAGTTAAACTTTTTTTGTGATCTCTGTCACATATATCACATGGGATGGGATCTCCTGTCACATATATCACACGGGACGGGATCTACTGTCACATATATCACACGGGACGGGATCTCCTGTCACATATATCACACGGGACGGGATCTCCTGTCACATATATCACACGGGACGGGATCTCCTGTCACATATATCACACGGGACGGGATCTCCTGTCACATATATCACACGGGACGGGATCTACTGTCACATATATCACACAGGACGGGATCTCCTGTCACATATATCACACAGGACGGGATCTCCTGTCACATATATCACACAGGATGGGATCTACTGTCACATATATCACACAGGACGGGATCTCCTGTCACATATATCACACGGGACGGGATCTCCTGTCACATATATCACACGGGACGGGATCTCCTGTCACATATATCACACAGGATGGGATCTACTGTCACATATATCACACGGGACGGGATCTCCTGTCACATATATCACACGGGACGGGATCTCCTGTCACATATATCACACGGGACGGGATCTCCTGTCACATATATCACACAGGATGGGATCTACTGTCACATATATCACACAGGACGGGATCTCCTGTCACATATATCACACGGGACGGGATCTCCTGTCACATATATCACACGGGACGGGATCTCCTGTCACATATATCACACAGGATGGGATCTACTGTCACATATATCACACGGGACGGGATCTCCTGTCACATATATCACACAGGATGGGATCTACTGTCACATATATCACACAGGATGGGATCTACTGTCACATATATCACACAGGATGGGATCTACTGTCACATATATCACACAGGATGGGATCTACTGTCACATATATCACACAGGACGGGATCTCCTGTCACATATATCACACAGGATGGGATCTACTGTCACATATATCACACAGGACGGGATCTCCTGTCACATATATCACACAGGATGGGATCTACTGTCACATATATCACACAGGATGGGATCTACTGTCACATATATCACACAGGATGGGATCTACTGTCACATATATCACACAGGATGGGATCTACTGTCACATATATCACACAGGACGGGATCTACTGTCACATATATCACACGGGACGGGATCTCCTGTCACATATATCACACGGGACGGGATCTCCTGTCACATATATCACACAGGACGAGATCTCCTGTCACATATATCACACGGGACGGGATCTACTGTCACATATCACACGGGACGGGATCTACTGTCACATATATCACACGGGATGGGATCTACTGTCACATATATCACACGGGACGGGATCTACTGTCACATATATCACACGGGACGGGATCTACTGTCACATATATCACACGGGACGGGATCTACTGTCACATATCACACGGGACGGGATCTACTGTCACATATATCACACGGGACGGGATCTACTGTCACATATATCACACGGGACGGGATCTACTGTCACATATATCACACGGGACGGGATCTACTGTCACATATATCACACGGGACGAGATCTCCTGTCACATATATCACACGGGACGGGATCTACTGTCACATATATCACACGGGATGGGATCTCCTGTCACATATATCACACGGGACGGGATCTACTGTCACATATATCACATGGGACGAGATCTCCTGTCACATATATCACACGGGATGGAGCAAATCTATTACATGAAGGATCCATAACACACGGACATGGAGAAATGTATCCTCAAGGCTAAGAAGAGAGTCACAGAGGGGCCCGTATATAGAATGGGGGGGTCCTTATATATAGGATGGGGAGGTCTGTATATAGAATGGGGGGGCTCCGTATATATAGGATGGGGGTCTGTATATATAGGATGGGGGGGTCTGTATATATAGGATGGGGGGGGTCTGTATATATAGGATGGGGGTCTGTATATATAGGATGGGGGGTCTGTATATATAGGATGGGGGGGTCTGTATATATAGGATGGGAGGGTCTGTATATATAGGATGGGGGGGTCTGTATAGAGGATGGGGGGTCTGTATATATAGGATGGGGGGTCTGTATATATAGGATGGGGGGGTCTGTATATATAGGATGGGGGGTCTGTATAGAGGATGAGGGGGGTCTGTATATATAGGATGGGGGTCTGTATATATAGGATGGGGGTCTGTATATATAGGATGGGGGGGTCTGTATATATATATAGGATGGGGGTCTGTATATATATAGGATGGGGGGGTCTGTATATATAGGATGGGGGGTCTGTATATATAGGATGGGGGGGTCTGTATATATAGGATGGGGGTCTGTATATATAGGATGGGGGTCTGTATATATATAGGATGGGGGGGTCTGTATATATAGGATGGGGGTCTGTATATATAGGATGGGGGGGTCTGTATATATAGGATGGGGGTCTGTATATATAGGATGGGGGGGTCTGTATATATAGGATGGGGGGGTCTGTATATATAGGATGGGGGGGTCTGTATATATAGGATGGGGGGTCTGTATATATATAGGATGGGGGTCTGTATATATAGGATGGGGGGGTCTGTATAGAGGATGGGGGGTCTGTATATATAGGATGGGGGTCTGTATATATATAGGATGGGGGGGTCTGTATAGAGGATGGGGGGTCTGTATATATAGGATGGGGGTCTGTATATATATAGGATGGGGGGGTCTGTATAGAGGATGGGGGGGTCTGTATATATAGGATGGGGGGGTCTGTATATATAGGATGGGGGTCTGTATATATAGAGGATGGGGGGGTCTGTATATATAGGATGGGGGGGTCTGTATAGAGGATGAGGGGGGTCTGTATATATAGGATGGGGGGGTCTGTATATATAGGATGGGGGGGTCTGTATATATAGGATGGGGGGTCTGTATATATAGGATGGGGGGGTCTGTATATATAGGATGGGAGGTCTGTATAGAGGATGAGGGGGGTCTGTATATATAGGATGGGGGTCTGTATATATAGGATGGGGGGGTCTATATATATAGGATGGGGGGTCTGTATAGAGGATGGGGGGGTCTGTATATATAGGATGGGGGTCTATATATATAGGATGGGGGGGTCTGTATATATAGGATGGGGGGTCTGTATAGAGGATGGGGGGTCTGTATATATAGGATGGGGGTCTGTATATATATAGGATGGGGGGTCTGTATAGAGGATGGGGGGTCTGTATATATAGGATGGGGGGGTCTGTATAGAGGATGAGGGGGGTCTGTATATATAGGATGGGGGGGTCTGTATATATAGGATGGGGGGGTCTGTATATATAGGATGGGGGGGTCTGTATATATAGGATGGGGGGTCTGTATAGAGGATGAGGGGGGTCTGTATATATAGGATGGGGGTCTGTATATATAGGATGGAGGGGTCTGTATAGAGGATGGGGGGGTCTGTATATATAGGATGGGGGTCTGTATATATAGGATGGGGGGGTCTGTATATATAGGATGGGGGTCTATATATAGAGGATGGGGGGGTCTGTATAGAGGATGGGGGGGTCTGTATATATATAGGATGGGGGTCTGTATATATAGGATGGGGGGGTCTGTATATATAGGATGGGGGGGTCTGTATATATATATATAGGATGGGGGGGTCTGTATATATATAGGATGGGGGGGTCTGTATATATAGGATGGGGGGGTCTGTATATATATATTGGATGGGGGGTCTGTATATATAGGAATGGGGGGTCTGTATAGAGGATGGGGGGGTATGTATATATAGGATGGGAGGGTCTGTATATATATAGGATGGGGGGGTCTGTATATATAGGATGGGGGGGTCTGTATATATAGGATGGGGGGTCTGTATAGAGGATGGGGGGTATGTATATATAGGATGGGGGGGTCTGTATATATAGGATGGGGGGGTCTGTATAGAGGATGGGGGGTCTGTATATATAGGATGGGGGGGTCTGTATATATAGGATGGGGGGGTCTGTATAGAGGATGGGGGGGTCTGTATAGAGGATGGGGGGTCTGTATATATAGGATGGGGGGTCTGTATATATAGGATGGGGGGGTCTGTATATATAGGATGGGGGGTCTGTATAGAGGATGGGGGGGTCTGTATATATAGGATGGGGGTCTGTATAGAGGATGGGGGGGTCTGTATATATATAGGATGAGGGGGGTCTGTATATATAGGATGGGGGTCTGTATATATAGGATGGGGGGGTCTGTATAGAGGATGGGGGGGTCTGTATATATATAGGATGGGGGGGTCTGTATATATAGGATGGGGGGGTCTGTATATATATATAGGATGGGGGGGTCTGTATATATATAGGATGGGGGGGTCTGTATATATATATTGGATGGGGGGGTCTGTATAGAGGATGGGGGTCTGTATATATATATAGGATGGGGGGGTCTGTATATATAGGATGGGGGGGTCTGTATAGAGGATGGGGGGGTCTGTATATATATAGGATGGGGGGGTCTGTATAGAGGATGGGGGTCTGTATATATAGGATGGGGGGGTCTGTATATATATAGGATGGGGGGGTCTGTATATATAGGATGGGGGGGTCTGTATATATATAGGATGGGGGGGTCTGTATATATATATTGGATGGGGGGGTCTGTATAGAGGATGGGGGTCTGTATATATAGGATGGGGGGGTCTGTATATATATATAGGATGGGGGGGTCTGTATATATATAGGATGGGGGGGTCTGTATATATAGGATGGGGGGGTCTGTATATATAGTTGTTGTCGATCACAGAGGTCAGACGTTTCTTGTAGGTGGTGATCTATAGAAAATGTATGGAGGAGATGAAACTTCGAGTATTTAGAGAAGATCTGTAAAGAAGACAAAATCCCTCCTGAGATGTGTGGAAACTGATCACCACCTACAAGAAACGTCTGACCTCTGTGATCACCAACAAGGGTTTCTCCACCAACTACTAAGGGGAGCAAATACTTATTTTACTCCATTTATAACATTTGTATTGTGTGATTTTTCTGGATTTTTGGTTGATATTCTGTCTCTATCATATAAAATACACCTATGATAAAAATTATAGACCCTTCATTTCTATGTAAGGGGGCAAAACTTACACAATCTGCAGGGGAGACGATCGTTTGGAGCGCCCCTCCCCCCCCTCAGTTGCGGGGGAGGAAGGAGTCGGATACATTGTTAGTCTTCATATCCTCTTCCTGTACTCCTCATCCCTCCATCCACTAATTAGATGAAATGTGTTTTTTCCTTAAAGTGGAACTCCGGGGTAATAAATCCATCGGTCATGTGACTTCTTCCGGAATCTTCTCCCAGATCTGTGCCGTCATCCGGTGTGAGACTTCCTGTAATAAAGACCGCCCACTGCTGATCTCTCTCCTTGTACAGGGTGTGTGGTCTGGTCTCCGCCCCCTCCTGGAGTGGGCCCCTCCCACAGCTCTGCTCTCTCTCCTTGTATAGGGGGATGGGTCTTGTCTCCACCCACTCCTCTAGTTCTCTGCAGGCAGCCTGTAGTGGGTGGAGCCTGTTGTGCCCCTCCCACAGCTCAGGTGCTATCTACAGCCCAGTGTGATGTCACTCCTTATTTTTTACAAGGTAATGTCCGGATTTATGGCGGTCCGACGTCTGTCCTTCCTGATATTTAGGAATAATCCGTCATTGATGAAGATTTTTGTGTCTGGAACTTTTACCCTTTCTATATAGACTTCTCTGTATTGGGTCCCCGGAAATTAAAGGGGAACCCCAAAAAATGATTTGAATCTGACTCCTCCCCCTCCCCTCCCCCTCTCACAATTGTATTTTATTTGTAGTGCAGCGCTTCTTCCTTCTCACCCAGACAAAAATAATAATAATATAAAAAATAAATACAAATAATATTAATTACAATTAGATTCCAATTTAAAAAATACTAAAACAAGAAATAATAATAAATAAGTAGAGATGACATTAATAATATTAATGATAAATAAAGATATTTCTGTTACTAATAATACCGGAAATAATAATCATATAATAATAAAACATAATAATAAGATTTCTATATTATTGATGATCACACACAGCTGGCTCCGCCCCCTCCTGGGGGAGTCACGTGGTGCGGTGAGCCGGGTGGTCACGTGGTAGGGGGGTGTGTCCTGCTCGGGGATCCGTACCGGAAGTGGCGGGAGATCGGAGCGGTGATCGGTTCTCACACACAAGACAGGTACAGCGAGGCTCCTCCCCCTCACACCGCCGTCCCGGGGGGGTCATTATCCGGTCTGCAACCATTGGCGCTCCGAGAACTACATCTCCCAGCATTCCCCGCGGCCCGCTCCACAGACTCCGCCCACCACGTGTCAGTGATAGTGAGGAGGGGGATGGGGGGGTCACCAAATATACAGGAAACCATCACCCCCCCAATATCACCCCCCCTCCCCCATCATCCTACACCCCCCATCACCCTACACCCCCCCTCCCCCATCATCCTTCACCCCCCCTCCCCATCATCCTACACCCCCAATCACCCCCCCTCCCCCCAATATCACCCCCCCTCCCCCATCACCCTACACCCCCCCCCCTACCCCATCATCCTACACCCCCAATCACCCCCCCCCCGACTTCTCCCCTCAGAGTCGGAGTTCTGTCTCTATATCTGGGGGGGTCTCCCTTTCTTCATGCATGAGAGCGGGCAGACAGCCCCCCAACATTCCTCCCCGAGAGAAGATCACCCCAATACCCCCCTCCCCCACTGACACCCCTATGGGGGAGGGGTGGGAAATATTAGAAATATTAGAGATAAATTTCCCGCCAAAAGATAAAAGATTTCACCTGAAAATTATTATTAAAGTGGAACTTCGGATTCCCCTCCCCCTCCGGTGTCACATTGGGGGGTGCAGATATCTGTATAATACAAGGACCCTCCCCCCACGGTACAACGGGGACCGGTGTAGATGCAGAGCGACTCGCGCATGCGCGGTAGGGAACCGGTCAGTGAAGCCGCAACACTTCACTTCCTGATTCCCTCACTGAGGATGGCGGCGGGGGAGGGGAGCGATCGATTGTCTGCCGACATCGCTGGACCCGGGACAGGTGAGTGTCCGTTCATTAAAAGTCACCAGATGAAGGATTTCTTCTACCTCGGAGGACGTCTAATATTTGTGATGTGGAGCTTCGATGTCCTGATCTCCAACCGAAATATACAATCGTATATCAATCCCCTCCCCCCCCGTATATATATATATCACCTGTCATATGTCCTCTCCCCCCCCCGTATATATATATATCTCCCAACTGAAATATACAATCGTATATCAATCCCCTCCCCCCCCCCGTATATATATATATATATATATATATCACCTGTTATATCTCCCCTCCCCCCCCGTATATATATATATCACCTGTCATATGTCCTCTCCCCCCCCCATATATATATATATCTCCATTCATGTCCCCCCCCCCATATATATATATCACCTGTCATGTCCCCCCCCCCCCTATATATATATCACCTGTCATATGTCCCCTCCCCCCCGTATATATATATATATACAGTTGTGCTCATAAGTTTACACACCCTGGCAGAATTTCTGATTTCTTGGCCATTTTTCAGAGAATATAAATAACACAAAAACTTTTCTCTCACTCATGGTCAGTGTTTGGCTGAAGTCATTTATTATCATCTGTGTTTACTCTTTTTATATCATAATCACAACGGAAACTACCCAAATGATCCTGATCAAAAGTTTACATACCCCAGTCCTTAATACCGTGTATTGTCCCCTTTACCATCAATGACAGCTTGAAGTCTTTTGTGGTATTTGTGGATGAGGCTCTTTATCTTCTCAGATGGTTCCTCTTGGTAAAAGTCCTCCAGTTCCTGGAAATTCTTGGGTTGTCTTCCATGAACGGCACGTTTGAGATCCCCCCAGAGGGGCTCAATGATATTGAGGTCAGGAGACTGAGATGGCCCCTCCAGAACCTTCACTTTATTCTGCTGTAGTCAGTGAGAGGACCACATGGCCTTGTGTTTTGGATCATTGTCATGTTGGAATGTCCAAGTACGTCCCATGTGCAGCTTCCTGACTGAATTAAATGTTCCTCCAGTATTTTTTGATAACATACGGCATTCATCTTGCCATCAATTTTGACCAAATTTCATGTGCCTTTGTAGCTCACACATCCCCAAAACATCAGCGATCCACCTCCGTGTTTCACAGTAGGAATGGTGGACCTTTCATCATAGGCCTGGTTGTCTCCTCTCCAAATGTAGTGTTTATGGTTGTGGCCAAAAAGCTCAATTTTGGTCTCATCACTCCAAATGACTTTGTATCAGAAGGTTTGAGGCTTGTCTCTGTGCTGTTTGGTGTATTGGAAGCGGATACTTTGTGTAGTAATGTCTTTCTTCTGGAGACTCGACCATGCAGCCCATCTTTCTTCTGGAGACTCGACCATGCAGCCCATCTTTCTTCTGGAGACTCGACCATGCAGCCCATCTTTCTTCTGGAGACTCGACCATGCAGCCCATCTTTCTTCTGGAGACTCGACCATGCAGCCCATCTTTCTTCTGGAGACTCGACCATGCAGCCCATCTTTCTTCTGGAGACTCGACCATGCAGCCCATCTTTCTTCTGGAGACTCGACCATGCAGCCCATCTTTCTTCAAGTGCCTCCTCATTGTGCATCTTGGAACAGCCACACCACATGTTTTCAGAGAGTCCTGTATTTTATCTGAAGTTATTTGTGGGGTTTTCTTCGCACCCCAAACAATTTTCCTGGCAGTTGTGGCTGAAATTTTAGTTGGTCTACCTGACCGTTGGTTTGGTTTCACCAGAACCCCTCATTTTCCACTTCTTGATTAGAGTTTGAACACTGCTGATTGGCATTCTCAATTCCTTGGATATCTTTTTATATCTCTTTCCCATTTTATACAGTTCAACTACCTTTTCCCGCTGATCCTTTGACAATTCTTTTGCTTTCCCCATGACTCAGAATCCAGAAACATCAGTGCAGCACTGGATGAAAGATGCAAGGGTCTCATTGACCTTTTATACACACACACTAATTACAAGCAGACAGATCACAGGTGAGGATGGTTCCCTTTAATCGCCATTCAAACCCCTTTGTGTCACCTTGTGTGCATGTTATCAGGCCAAAATCACCAGGGTATGTAAACTTTTGATCAGGGACATTTGAGTAGTTTCTGTTGTGTTTATGATATAAAAAGAGTAAACACAGCTGATTGATAATAAGGGTCGGTTCACACATGGGCAACGCGACTTTAACGCGACTTTGTACCGCGACTTCAACGCGGCTTCAGCGCGACTTTGGCACGACTTTGGCAAATTACGAGGCGACTTCAAGTCGCCTCCATGACGGGCGACTTCGCTGGCGGCCCCCCCCCCCACCGTACCAGGCCGCATGCCCTCAACATGGGGGGTGCTTTGGGGAATGGGGGGCGCAGTGTGCGCCCCCCCCCCAAAGCACCTTGTCCCCATGTTGATGAGGACAAGGGCCTCTTCCCGACAACCCTGGCCGTTGGTTGTCGGGGTCTGCGGGCGGGGGGCTTATCGGAATCTGGGAGCCCCCTTTAATAAGGGGGCCCCCAGATCCCGGCCCCCCACCCTATGTGAATGAGTATGGGGTACATGGTACCCCTACCCATTCACCTAGGGAAAAAAAGCGTCAATAAAACAAACAGTACACAGGTTTTTTAAAATAATTTATTAGGCAGCTCCGGGATCTTCTTCCGACTTCGGGGGTCCTCTTCCGACTTCGGGGGTCTCTCCGCCGTCTCCTCCCGGTGTCCGCATCTTCTGCCAGCTCCTCCGCTATCTTCTGCAGCTCAATTGCTAGCGGTGGTCCGGACTTCTGCCTTCTTCTTTTCTTCCAGAGATGTTGACACAACGCTCTCTCCAGCTGGAATGGTCTCTGAACGCTCCGCAACGGACTTATATAGGCGGTGACCCCGCCCCCTTATGAGGTCACTGTCCCAGGGCATGCTGGGGCTGTGCCGTCATAAGGGGGCGTGGTCATCACCCGGTGACCACGCCTCCTAAAACGTCACAGACCCAGCATGCCCAGGGACTGTGACGGCATAAGGGGGCGGGGTCACCGCCTATATAAGTCCCATGCAGAGCGCACAGAAACCATTCTGGCTGGGGAGAGCGTCGTGTCAACATCTCTGGAAGAGAAGAGGGAAGAAGATGATCCAGAGGTCCGGACCACCGCTGGCAAAAGAGCGCCAGAAGATAGCGGTGGAGCCGGCAGAAGATGCGGACAGCGGGAGAAGACGCCGGAGAGACCCCCGAAGTGGGAAGAAGATCCCGGAGCTGCCTAATAAATTATTTTAAATACCTGTGTACTGTGTTTTTTATTGACGCTTTTTTCCCTAGGTGAATGGGTAGGGGTACCATGTACCCCATACCTATTCACATAGGGTGGGGGGCCGGGATCTGGGGGCCCCCTTATTAAAGGGGGCTCCCAGATTCCGATAAGCCCCCCGCCCGCAGACCCCGACAACCAACGGCCAGGGTTGTCGGGAAGAGGCCCTTGTCCTCATCAACATGGGGACAAGGTGCTTTGGGGTGGGGGGGGGGCCGCAGCGCGCCCCCCTCCCTCAAGGCACCAAACCCCCTATGTTGAGGGCATGCGGCCTGGTACGGTTCAGGGGGGGGGGGGGGGGGGGGCGCTCGCTCGTCCCCACCCCCATTCCTGTCCGGCCGGGCTGCGTGCTCGGATAAGGGTCTGGTATGGATTGGGGGGGGGGGGACCCCCCACGCCGTTTTTTCGGCGTAGGGGGTTCTCCTCAAGGTCCATACCAGACCCAAGGGCCTGGAATGCCCCTGGAGGGGGAACCCATGCCGGATTTTTATTTAAAATTTGGCGCGGAGTTCCCCTCAAGATCATCTGAGCACAAGTCGCATGCCGAAGTCGGATCATGCGAGACGGCGATCCGACTTTGATCCGACTTCAATGATAGTCAATAGGCTGAAGTCGGATCAAAGTAGTACAGGGAGTACGCTCTGAAGTCGGAGCGACTTCAGTAGTGTCTATTAAGACGCTAACGTTAACTCCCATTGAAACTATTTCTGGAGCGACTTGGAGCGACTTGAGGGCGTACAAGTCGGATCCCAAGTCGCCCCAGTGTGAACCGAGCCTAAATGTCTTCAGCCAAACACTAAACATGAGTGAGAGAAAATATTTTGTGTTATCATTCATATTCTCTGAAAAATGGGCAAGAAATCATCAATTCTGCCGGGGTATGTAAACTTATGAGCACAACTGTATATGGGATGTATACATTGTATCTCTCTCTGTATCTATCTAATACACATGATTGCTACACAGGAGCCTAGAAGACGATTGGATACAGAAATACTTTATAAATGGAGATGATCTCTGATTTGGTCGTATTTTGTATCATTTCTGGTTCAGCTCCAATAATTCTGATATTCCGTCTTCTAGAAATGTAAAGTTATATATTATAGTGACATCATTTATATCGGTCACATGATCCCCGCCGAGGTGTCGGTCACGTGATCCCCGCCGAGGTGTCGGTCACGTGATCCCCGCCGAGGTGTCGGTCCCGTGAGTGATCCCCGCCGAGGTGTTGGTCCCGTGAGTGATCCCCGCCGAGGTGTCGGTCCCGTGATCCCCGCCGAGGTGTCGGTCCCGTGAGTGATCCCCGCCGAGGTGTCGGTCACATGATCCCCGCCGAGGTGTCGGTCCCGTGAGTGATCCCCGCCGAGGTGTCGGTCCCGTGAGTGATCCCCGCCGAGGTGTCGGTCACATGATCCCCGCCGAGGTGTCGGTCCCGTGAGTGATCCCCGCCGAGGTGTCGGTCACATGATCCCCTCCGAGGTGTTGGTCACATGATCCCCTCCGAGGTGTCGGTCACATGATCCCCTCCGAGGTGTCGGTCACATGATCCCCTCCGAGGTGTCGGTCACATGATCCCCTCCGAGGTGTCGGTCACATGATCCCCGCCGAGGTGTCGGTCCCGTGATCCCCGCCGAGGTGTCGGTCCCGTGATCCCCGCCGAGGTGTCGGTCCCGTGATCCCCGCCGATCCCCTCCGAGGTGTCGGTCCCGTGATCCCCTCCGAGGTGTCGGTCCCGTGATCCCCTCCGAGGTGTCGGTCCCGTGATCCCCTCCGAGGTGTCGGTCCCGTGATCCCCTCCTAGGTGTCGGTCCCGTGATCCCCGCCGAGGTGTCGGTCCCGTGATCCCCGCCGAGGTGTCGGTCCCGTGATCCCCGCCGAGGTGTCGGTCCCGTGATCCCCGCCGAGGTGTCGGTCCCGTGATCCCCGCCGAGGTGTCGGTCCCGTGAGTGATCCCCGCCGAGGTGTCGGTCCCGTGATCCCCGCCGAGGTGTCGGTCCCGTGATCCCCGCCGAGGTGTCGGTCCCGTGATCCCCGCCGAGGTGTCGGTCCCGTGATCCCCGCCGAGGTGTCGGTCCCGTGATCCCCTCCGAGGTGTCGGTCCCGTGATCCCCGCCGAGGTGTCGGTCCCGTGATCCCCGCCGAGGTGTCGGTCCCGTGATCCCCGCCGAGGTGTCGGTCCCGTGATCCCCGCCGAGGTGTCGGTCACGTGATCCCCGCCGAGGTGTCGGTCCCGTGATCCCCTCCGAGGTGTCGGTCCCGTGATCCCCGCCGAGGTGTCGGTCCCGTGATCCCCGCCGAGGTGTCGGTCCCGTGATCCCCGCCGAGGTGTCGGTCACATGATCCCCGCCGAGGTGTCGGTCCCGTGATCCCCGCCGAGGTGTCGGTCCCGTGATCCCCGCCGAGGTGTCGGTCCCGTGATCCCCGCCGAGGTGTCGGTCCCGTGATCCCCGCCGAGGTGTCGGTCCCGTGATCCCCGCCGAGCTCAGTGAGGAAACGTCAATCATGAGTTGGTTCTCCGCACCCCCAGAGTTCACATGACTAAGAATTAAGTAACTTTACCCACTTTTACCGTGCTGCTCCAGCTCCTCCTCTTGCACTGTATCTCATTGTGTTCCGCTCTCTTCTCCCCCCGCAGGATGGCACTGGAACTGCAGGCGGTGGTGATGGCGGTGGGCGGCGGCTCGCGGATGAGTGACCTCACCAGTAGTATCCCGAAGGCCCTCCTCCCGGTGGGGAACAAACCTCTCCTGTGGTACCCGCTGAGCATGCTGGAGCGGGCCGGATTCGAGGGTGAGTAATGAAGAGGACCAATCACTGAGCCACCATGCCCTGGGAGCCCATGGACACACCCGGCACCTGTAATACTATAGGGGGAGGAGCCCATGGACACACCCAACACCTGTAATAATATAGGGGGAGCCCATGGACACACCCGCCACCTGTAATACTATAGGGGAGGAGCCCATGGACACACCCAACACCTGTAATACTATAGGGGAGGAGCCCATGGACACACCCAACACCTGTAATACTATAGGAGGAGCCCATGGACACACCCAACACCTGTAATACTATAGGAGGAGCCCATGGACACACCCAACACCTGTAATACTATAGGGGGAGGAGCCCATGGACACACCCAGCACCTGTAATACTATAGGGGGAGCCCATGGACACACCCCGCACCTGTAATACTATAGGGGAGGAGCCCATGGACACACCCAACACCTGTAATACTATAGGGGGAGCCCATGGACACACCCAACACCTGTAATACTATAGGGGGAGCCCATGGACACACCCGGCACCTGTAATACTATAGGGGGAGCCCATGGAAACACCTGGCACCTGTAATACTATAGGAGGAGCCCATGGACACACCCGGCACCTGTAATACTATAGGGGAGGAGCCCATGGACACACCCAACATCTGTAATACTATAAGGGGAGGAGCCCATGGACACACCCGGCACCTGTAATACTATAGGGGGAGCCCATGGACACACCTGGCACCTGTAATTCTATAGGGGGAGGAGCCCATGGACACACCCAACACCTGTAATACTATAGGGGGAGGAGCCCATGGACACACCCGGCACCTGTAATACTATAGGGGAGGAGCCCATGGACACACCCGGCACCTGTAATACTATAGGGGAGGAGCCCATGGACACACCCGACACCTGTAATACTATAGGGGAGGAGCCCATGGACACACCCAATACCTGTAATACTATAGGGGAGGAGCCCATGGACACACCGGCCACCTGTAATACTATAGGGGAGGAGCCCATGGACACACCCGGCACCTGTAATACTATAGGGGAGGAGCCCATGGACACACCCGACACCTGTAATACTATAGGGGAGGAGCCCATGGACACACCCAACACCTGTTATACTATAGGGGAGGAGCCCATGGACACACCCAACACCTGTTATACTATAGGGGAGGAGCCCATGGACACACCCAACACCTGTTATACTATAGGGGAGGAGCCCATGGACACACCCGCCACCTGTAATACTATAGGGGAGGAGCCCATGGACACACCCAACACCTGTTATACTATAGGGGAGGAGCCCATGGACACACCCAACACCTGTTATACTATAGGGGAGGAGCCCATGGACACACCCAACACCTGTAATACTATAGGGGGGAGCCCATGGACACACCCGGCACCTGTAATACTATAGGGGAGGAGCCCATGGACACACCCGGCACCTGTAATACTATAGGGGGGAGCCCATGGACACACCCGGCACCTGTAATACTATAGGGGAGGAGCCCATGGACACACCCAGCACCTGTAATACTATAGGAGGAGCCCATGGACACACCCGGCACCTGTAATACTATAGGGGAGGAGCCCATGGACACACCCGGCACCTGTAATACTATAGGGGGAGCCCATGGACACACCCGGCACCTGTAATACTATAGGAGGAGCCCATGGACACACCCGGCACCTGTAATACTATAGGGGAGGAGCCCATGGACACACCCAATACCTGTAATACTATAGGGGGAGGAGCCCATGGACACACCCGGCACCTGTAATACTATAGGGGGAGGAGCCCATGGACACACCCAACACCTGTTATACTATAGGGGGAGGAGCCCATGGACACACCCAATACCTGTAATACTATAGGGGGAGGAGTCCATGGACACACCCGCCACCTGTAATACTATAGGGGAGGAGCCCATGGACACACCCGCCACCTGTAATACTATAGGGGAGGAGCCCATGGACACACCCGGCACCTGTAATACTATAGGAGGAGCCCATGGACACACCCAACACCTGTAATACTATAGGAGGAGCCCATGGACACACCCAACACCTGTAATACTATAGGAGGAGCCCATGGACACACCCGGAACCTGTAATACTATAGGAGGAGCCCATGGACACACCCGGCACCTGTAATACTATAGGGGGAGGAGCCCATGGACACACCCGGCACCTGTAATACTATAGGGGAGGAGCCCATGGACACACCCAACACCTGTAATACTATAGGGGGGAGCCCATGGACACACCCGGCACCTGTAATACTATAGGGGGAGCCCATGGACACACCCAACACCTGTAATACTATAGGAGGAGCCCATGGACACACCCGGCACCTGTAATACTATAGGAGGAGCCCATGGACACACCCGGCACCTGTAATACTATAGGGGAGGAGCCCATGGACACACCCGGCACCTGTAATACTATAGGGGGAGCCCATGGACACACCCGGCACCTGTAATACTATAGGGGAGGAGCCCATGGACACACCCAATACCTGTAATACTATAGGGGAGGAGCCCATGGACACACCCAATACCTGTAATACTATAGGGGGAGGAGCCCATGGACACACCCGGCACCTGTAATACTATAGGGGGAGGAGCCCATGGACACACCCAACACCTGTTATACTATAGGGGGAGGAGCCCATGGACACACCCAATACCTGTAATACTATAGGGGGAGGAGTCCATGGACACACCCGCCACCTGTAATACTATAGGGGAGGAGCCCATGGACACACCCGCCACCTGTAATACTATAGGGGAGGAGCCCATGGACACACCCGGCACCTGTAATACTATAGGAGGAGCCCATGGACACACCCAACACCTGTAATACTATAGGAGGAGCCCATGGACACACCCAACACCTGTAATACTATAGGAGGAGCCCATGGACACACCCGGAACCTGTAATACTATAGGAGGAGCCCATGGACACACCCGGCACCTGTAATACTATAGGGGGAGGAGCCCATGGACACACCCGGCACCTGTAATACTATAGGGGAGGAGCCCATGGACACACCCAACACCTGTAATACTATAGGGGGGAGCCCATGGACACACCCGGCACCTGTAATACTATAGGGGGAGCCCATGGACACACCCGCCACCTGTAATACTATAGGGGAGGAGCCCATGGACACACCCAACACCTGTAATACTATAGGGGGAGCCCATGGACACACCCGGCACCTGTAATACTATAGGGGGAGCCCATGGACACACCCGCCACCTGTAATACTATAGGGGAGGAGCCCATGGACACACCCAACACCTGTAATACTATAGGGGGGAGCCCATGGACACACCCGGCACCTGTAATACTATAGGAGGAGCCCATGGACACACCCGGCACCTGCAAATACTATTGTCTCGGGGAGAAGTGAGGTGAAATCTTCTGATCGGGGTAAAGACAGCAAAGCAAAAACATTACAGGGGTGATAACCCTTCCCGGTGCGATCCAAAAAACGGAAAAACTGTTTTTTTTTTTGCTGGAGTTGCACTTAAAACATCTCTTTGTTCCAATTTACAAACAAATTCAACTTAAAGCGAAGCCCCCCAAAATGGAACTTAAGGGACGGTGACCCCCTGACATGTCACATTGGGGGGGGGGGGGTAGCACCCAATTCCTCCCGGGGCCCTGCGGAGCCAGAAGGAAGTTCAACCCCCCCCCTGCAATCTTCTGGGACACGTCACAGGTCCCAGATAATTGCCCGGCCAATCAGAGCGCGGCTCGCGCATGCGTAGTGTGTGCCCGGCTGTGAAGCCACAGTCACAATGCCGGCACTGAGAAGAGGAGCGGGGGTTCCTTCGCCCACATCGCTGGACCATCGGACAGGTGAGGATCCGATTATTAAACGTCACCACTTTTTGTAGCTCCGGACTTTTATATGGGTGGAGCTCCGGACTTTTATATGGGTGGAGCTCCAGACTTTTATATGGGTGGAGCTCCGGACTTTTATATGGGTGGAGCTCCGGACTTTTATATGGGTGGAGCTCCGGACTTTTATATGGGCGGAGCTCCGGACTTTTATATGGGCGGAGCTCCGGACTTTTATATGGGCGGAGCTCCGGACTTTTATATGGGCGGAGCTCCGGACTTTTATATGGGCGGAGCTCCGGACTTTTATATGGGCGGAGCTCCGGACTTTTATATGGGTGGAGCTCCGGACTTTTATATGGGTGGAGCTCCGGACTTTTATATGGGTGGAGCTCCGGACTTTTATATGGGTGGAGCTCCACTTTAAATCAGAACTTCAGTTATTTTTTCTTCTTTCCATCTATTAAATCTTCTGTTCTTGTTGTTATAACTTTGGATAGTAAAACATTTATTTTTCTGCCAGTAAATCCCTTATACAGCCACTTCCTGTTTCCTGTCTGGTCATTGTCCTAGTCTTATGACATCATCAGTAGGGAGGAGCCATAAGAGAGCCAATGAGAGCTGCAGAGCTGGAGGTGTGCCTCTGTCTGTAAATCCAGGAAGTGAACAGACAGCAGCTGCAGCCAGACTCAGTGGAGGGAGATTTCTGCCGAGTATTTTACAAGTACAGAATCCCAGTATATATAAAATAATATGCAAAGTGGTTGGAGGGAAGCTTCAGAATGGCAAAGATGGTTTTTATTACAAATGATGTCAGCAGACTGCAGTTCCTCTTTAAGAACAAACCTACAGACCGGATCTTGTTTGTACCCCGGGGACCGCCTGTACTAATAGTAATAAAAATAATATCCCATTAGCAGCAATAATAATAAAATACATAACATAAGATTATTACTTGTTAAAATTGTTACTAATTATAGCTGTAGAAATGATAATTCAATTCTATTGGAAAAAGTGAATGATACTTCAACTACTAACAATAATAATAATAATAATAACAATTCTTTTCTAATAGGAATAATACAAATAAATAAAAATACCACTGCTACTAATAATATTTATATTCTAATATAAAATAATAATAATAATAATGATAATAAATGAAAATACAAAAGCTTCAATATTAATATCAAAATTATAATGGAAACCTCCCTAATACTTCAAATCTTCTTCTTCTTCTTCTTATTTGTGGCAGTGAAGTGGGTAATGATGGCAGTCTGGGGCACAGCGGCAGATTTGGGTGTCTTTGCATGGATGGCGGCGGTAGAGGTGACATCGGGGGGTTTGATGGAGATCTTGTCCCCCCCCCCCCCCATGTATTGTCACTTGTGATACCAATAAAGTTGGGTGAAAACATCAAGAAATGAAAACCTGTTGAGAAGTAGTCAGTCCCACCTACACACAGCTAGGAGGTGTGGCACAGGCCGGAGGCGGAGGAATCATTTGGGGGTGTTTTGAGTCCTGTGACCCCGCCCCCTGTGTGTGTCCTGTTGTCTGTGATATTGACCCCGCCCCCTGTGTGTGTCCTGTTGTCTGTGATATTGACCCCGCCCTCTGTGTGTGTCCTGTTGTCTGTGATATTGACCCCGCCCCCTGTGTGTGTCCTGTTGTCTGTGATATTGACCCCGCCCCCTGTGTGTGTCCTGTTGTCTGTGATATTGACCCCGCCCCCTGTATGTTCTGTAGAGTCTGTGATATTGACCCCGCCCCCTTTGTGTCCTGTAGAGTCTGTGATATTGACCCCGCCCCCTGTGTGTGTCCTGTTGTCTGTGATATTGACCCCGCCCCCTGTGTGTGTGTCCTGTAGAGTCTGTGATATTGACCCCGCCCCCTGTGTGTGTGTCCTGTAGAGTCTGTGATATTGACCCCGCCCCCTGTGTGTTCTGTTGGGTCTGTGATATTGACCCCGCCCCCTGTGTGTTCTGTTGGGTCTGTGATATTGACCCCGCCCCCTTTGTGTCCTGTTGGGTCTGTGATATTGACCCCGCCCCCTTTGTGTCCTGTTGGGTTTGTGATATTGACTCCGCCCCCTTTGTGTTCTGTAGAGGTGATTGTGGTGACCACTCGGGAGGTTCAGAAGTTTGTCCCGGATATGAAGATGAAGGTGGAGGTGGTGTGTCTCCCGGAGGACAAGGCTCTGGAAATGGGGACGGCCGACTCCCTGCGTCACATCTACTCCAAGATCAAGGTGAGAGACGCCGGAGCCTGGCTCTGTCCTGGGGAGGCCTGGCTCTGTCCTAGGGGGGGCCTGGCTCTGTCCTGGGGGGGCCTGGCTCTGTCCTAGGGGGGGCCTTCCTCTGTCCTGGGGGGGCCTTCCTCTGTCCTGGGGGGGCCTTCCTCTGTCCTAGGGGGGGCCTTCCTCTGTCCTGGGGGGGCCTTCCTCTGTCCTAGGGGGGGCCTTCCTCTGTCCTGGGGGGGCCTTCCTCTGTCCTAGGGGGGGCCTTCCTCTGTCCTGGGGGGGCCTTCCTCTGTCCTAGGGGGGGCCTTCCTCTGTCCTGGGGGGGCCTTCCTCTGTCCTAGGGGGGGCCTTCCTCTGTCCTGGGGGGGCCTTCCTCACGTTGTAATGTATTGATAACGTGTCTCAGGAGAAAGAACCCCCCCCCTTCATCAGACCAAGCTGACCGTTCTGGAGAGAGAAATGTGCTATGAAAGGAAAGATATTGTGTACCTAAACCTAGGACCCGCCCACCTGATCAGTGATTAACCTAAGACCCGCCCACCTGATCAGTGATAAACCTAGGACCCGCCCACCTGATCAGTGATAAACCTAGGACCCGCCCACCTGATCAGTGATAATCCTAGGACCCTCCCACCTGATCAGTGATAAACCTAGGACCCTCCCACCTGATCAGTGATAAACCTAGGACCCTCCCACCTGATCAGTGATAAACCTAAGACCCTCCCACCTGATCAGTGATAAACCTAGGCCCCGCCCATCTGATCAGTGATAATCCTAGGACCCTCCCACCTGATCAGTGATAAACCTAGGCCCCGCCCACCTGATCAGTGATAAACCTAAGACCCTCCCACCTGATCAGTGATAAACCTAGGCCCCGCCCATCTGATCAGTGATAATCCTAGGACCCTCCCACCTGATCAGTGATAAACCTAGGCCCCGCCCATCTGATCAGTGATAAACCTAAGACCCTCCCACCTGATCAGTGATAAACCTAGGCCCCGCCCATCTGATCAGTGATAATCCTAGGACCCTCCTACCTGATCAGTGATAAACCTAGGACCCGCCCAGCTGATCAGTGATAATCCTAGGACCCTCCCACCTGATCAGTGATAATCCTAGGACCCGCCCCCTGATCAGTGATAATCCTAGGACCCGCCCACCTGATCAGTGATAATCCTAGGACCCGCCCATCTGATCAGTGATAATCCTAGGACCCGCCCCCTGATCAGTGATAAACCTAGGCCCCGCCCACCTGATCAGTGATAATCCTAGGACCCTCCCACCTGATCAGTGATAATCCTAGGACCCGCCCACCTGATCAGTGATAATCCTAGGACCCGCCCACCCGATCAGTGATAATCCTAGGACCCGCCCACCTGATCAGTGATAATCCTAGGACCCTCCCACCTGATCAGTGATAAACCTAGGACCCTCCCACCTGATCAGTGATAATCCTAGGACCCGCCCACCTGATCAGTGATAAACCTAGGACCCGCCCACCTGATCAGTGATAAACCTAGGCCCCGCCCACCTGATCAGTGATAAACCTAGGACCCGCCCACCTGATCAGTGATAAACCTAGGACCTGCCCACCTGATCAGTGATAAACCTAGGCCCCGCCCACCTGATCAGTGATAAACCTAGGACCCGCCCACCTGATCAGTGATAAACCTAGGACCTGATCAGTGATAAACCTAGGACCTGCCCACCTGATCAGTGATAAACCTAGGCCCCGCCCACCTGATCAGTGATAAACCTAGGACCTGCCCACCTGATCAGTGATAAACCTAGGCCCCGCCCACCTGATCAGTGATAATCCTAGGACCCGCCCACCTGATCAGTGATAATCCTAGGACCCGCCCACCTGATCAGTGATAATCCTAGGACCCGCCCACCTGATCAGTGATAATCCTCGGACCCGCCCATCTGATCAGTGATAAACCTAGGACCTGCCCACCTGATCAGTGATAAACCTAGGCCCCGCCCACCTGATCAGTGATAATCCTAGGACCCGCCCACCTGATCAGTGATAATCCTAGGCCCCGCCCACCTGATCAGTGATAAACCTAGGCCCCGCCCACCTGATCAGTGATAATCCTAGGACCCGCCCACCTGATCAGTGATAATCCTAGGACCCGCCCACCTGATCAGTGATAATCCTCGGACCCGCCCATCTGATCAGTGATAAACCTAGGCCCCGCCCACCTGATCAGTGATAATCCTAGGCCCCGCCCACCTGATCAGTGATAATCCTCGGACCCGCCCATCTGATCAGTGATAAACCTAGGACCCGCCCACCTGATCAGTGATAAACCTAGGCCCCGCCCACCTGATCAGTGATAATCCTAGGACCCGCCCACCTGATCAGTGATCATCCTAGGACCCGCCCACCTGATCAGTGATAAACCTAGGACCCGCCCACCTGATCAGTGATAAACCTAGGCCCCGCCCACCTGATCAGTGATAATCCTAGGACCCGCCCACCTGATCAGTGATAATCCTAGGACCTGCCCACCTGATCAGTGATAAACCTAGGCCCCGCCCACCTGATCAGTGATAATCCTAGGACCCGCCCACCTGATCAGTGATAATCCTAGGACCCGCCCACCTGATCAGTGATAATCCTAGGACCCGCCCACCTGATCAGTGATAATCCTAGGACCCTCCCACCTGATCAGTGATAAACCTAGGCCCCGCCCACCTGATCAGTGATAAACCTAGGACCCTCCCACCTGATCAGTGATAAACCTAGGCCCCGCCCACCTGATCAGTGATAATCCTAGGACCCTCCCACCTGATCAGTGATAAACCTAGGACCCTCCCACCTGATCAGTGATAAACCTAGGACCCGCCCACCTGATCAGTGATAATCCTAGGACCCGCCCACCTGATCAGTGATAAACCTAGGACCCGCCCACCTGATCAGTGATAAACCTAGGACCCTCCCACCTGATCAGTGATAAACCTAGGACCCGCCCACCTGATCAGTGATAAACCTAGGACCCTCCCACCTGATCAGTGATAAACCTAGGACCCGCCCACCTGATCAGTGATAATCCTAGGACCCGCCCACCTGATCAGTGATAATCCTAGGACCCGCCCAGCTGTTATTATTACCGATGTTTCCCCCTCTTGTTTCCGTCAGACTGACGTCCTGGTTGTCAGCTGTGACCTGATAACGGAAGTGGCGCTCCATGAGGTCATTGACTTGTTCCGCGCCCACAACGCCACACTCTCCATGCTGATGAGGAAGGCGGCGGAACCCAGCGAGCACGTCCCAGGACAGAAGGGGAAGCAGAAGGCCGGTAAGTTGTGTCCACCGGTCATGTCTGTACTGGGGGGGAGGGGTGAGGGGGGTCAGTATTGTGCCAACAGCCTGGAGGAATGAATCAGATTACAGAGCGCCATTGTTTACTTCGGGCCCCAACGATGTCCTCCACAGTCTCTGATCATCTCCTGTATTATGTCTGCAGTCTCTGATCATCTCCTGTATTATGTCTGCAGTCTCTGTTCATCTCCTGTACTATGTCTGCAGTCTCTGACCATCTCCTGTATTATGTCTGCAGTCTCTGATCATCTCCTGTATTATGTCTGCAGTCTCTGATCATCTCCTGTATTATGTCTGCAGTCTCTGATCATCTCCTGTATTATGTCTGCAGTCTCTGATCATCTCCTGTACTATGTCTGCAGTCTCTGATCATCTCCTGTATTATGTCTGCAGTCTCTGATCATCTCCTGTATTATGTCTGCAGTCTCTGATCATCTCCTGTATTATGTCTGCAGTCTCTGATCATCTCCTGTATTATGTCTGCAGTCTCTGATCATCTCCTGTACTATGTCTGCAGTCTCTGATCATCTCCTGTATTATGTCTGCAGTCTCTGATCATCTCCTGTATTATGTCTGCAGTCTCTGATCATCTCCTGTACTATGTCTGCAGTCTCTGATCATCTCCTGTATTATGTCTGCAGTCTCTGATCGTCTCCTGTACTATGTCTGCAGTCTCTGATCATCTCCTGTATTATGTCTGCAGTCTCTGATCATCTCCTGTATTATGTCTGCAGTCTCTGATCATCTCCTGTATTATGTCTGCAGTCTCTGATCATCTCCTGTATCATGTCTGCAGTCTCTGATCATCTCCTGTACCATGTCTGCAGTCTCTGATCATCTCCTGTATTATGTCTGCAGTCTCTGATCATCTCCTGTATTATGTCTGCAGTCTCTGATCATCTCCTGTATCATGTCTGCAGTCTCTGATCATCTCCTGTACTATGTCTGCAGTCTCTGATCATCTCCTGTACTATGTCTGCAGTCTCTGATCATCTCCTGTACTATGTCTGCAGTCTCTGATCATCTCCTGTATTATGTCTGCAGTCTCTGATCATCTCCTGTATTATGTCTGCAGTCTCTGATCATATCCTGTACTATGTCTGCAGTCTCTGATCATCTCCTGTACTATGTCTGCAGTCTCTGATCATATCCTGTACTATGTCTGCAGTCTCTGATCATCTCCTGTATTATGTCTGCAGTCTCTGATCATCTCCTGTATTATGTCTGCAGTCTCTGATCATCTCCTGTACTATGTCTGCAGTCTCTGATCATCTCCTGTACTATGTCTGCAGTCTCTGATCATCTCCTGTACTATGTCTGCAGTCTCTGATCATCTCCTGTACTATGTCTGCAGTCTCTGATCATCTCCTGTACTATGTCTGCAGTCTCTGATCATCTCCTGTATTATGTCTGCAGTCTCTGATCATCTCCTGTATTATGTCTGCAGTCTCTGATCATCTCCTGTATTATGTCTGCAGTCTCTGATCATCTCCTGTATTATGTCTGCAGTCTCTGATCGTCTCCTGTATTATGTCTGCAGTCTCTGACCATCTCCTGTACTATGTCTGCAGTCTCTGATCATCTCCTGTATTATGTCTGCAGTCTCTGATCATCTCCTGTACTATGTCTGCAGTCTCTGATCATCTCCTGTATTATGTCTGCAGTCTCTGACCATCTCCTGTATCATGTCTGCAGTCTCTGATCATCTCCTGTACTATGTCTGCAGTCTCTGATCATCTCCTGTATCATGTCTGCAGTCTCTGATCATCTCCTGTACTATGTCTGCAGTCTCTGATCATCTCCTGTACTATGTCTGCAGTCTCTGATCATCTCCTGTACTATGTCTGCAGTCTCTGATCATCTCCTGTACTATGTCTGCAGTCTCTGATCATCTCCTGTATTATGTCTGCAGTCTCTGACCATCTCCTGTATCATGTCTGCAGTCTCTGATCATCTCCTGTATTATGTCTGCAGTCTCTGATCATCTCCTGTACTATGTCTGCAGTCTCTGATCATCTCCTGTATTATGTCTGCAGTCTCTGACCATCTCCTGTATCATGTCTGCAGTCTCTGATCATCTCCTGTACTATGTCTGCAGTCTCTGATCATCTCCTGTATTATGTCTGCAGTCTCTGATCATCTCCTGTATCATGTCTGCAGTCTCTGATCATCTCCTGTATTATGTCTGCAGTCTCTGACCATCTCCTGTATCATGTCTGCAGTCTCTGATCATCTCCTGTACTATGTCTGCAGTCTCTGATCATCTCCTGTATTATGTCTGCAGTCTCTGATCATCTCCTGTACCATGTCTGCAGTCTCTGATCATCTCCTGTATTATGTCTGCAGTCTCTGATCATCTCCTGTACTCTGTGTGATCCTCTGTGACGTTGGGGGTCGGGGTTGGGGGGCCCCTGTATCGGGTATATTGCCCACAACTAGTATAAGTTAGAAATCTCAAAGTGTTAGTGAATTTGATCGGTTTATATGAAGTCGGTTGGTTGGTTTGGGGGGGTCACTATGGTGGTCTCCAGACTTCAGTGTTTTGATGTTCCATATTGTCGGTGATTTCTGTCAGTGGAAGAGCGGGACTTCATCGGGGTGGACGACAGCGACTCGCGCCTTTTGTTGTTGGCCAATGAGGAGGATCTGGACGACGGGCTGAAACTGAAGAAACGCATCTTGCAGAGGTTGGTGGAAGACATGGGCGGGGCTGGGAATGGGGGTGCTGGTATGATGTCAGTTAAGGGGGAGGGGCATTCATGATTGGAGATGGGAGGGGCATACACGATTGGAGGGGGGAGGGGCATACATGATCGGCGGGGGGAGGGGGCATACATGATCAGAGGGGGAGGGGCATACGATCGGAGGGGGAGGGGCATACAGGATCAGAGGGGGAGGGGCATACAGGATCAGAGGGGGAGGGGCATACAGGATCAGAGGGGGAGGGGCATACATGGTCAGAGGGGGAGGGGCATACACAGTCAGAGGGGGAGGGGCGTACACGATCGGAGGGGGAGGGGCGTACACGATCGGAGGGGGAGGGTCGTACACGATCGGAGGGGGAGGGGCGTACACGATCGGAGGGGGAGGGGCGTACACGATCGGAGGGGGAGGGGCGTACACGATCAGAGGGGGAGGGGCGTACACGATCAGAGGGGGAGGGGCGTACACGCTGAGATAGGGGAGGGGCGTACACGCTCAGATGGGGAGGGGCGTACACGATCAGATGGGGGAGGGGCATACACGATCAGATGGGGGAGGGGCGTACACGATCAGATGGGGGAGGGGCGTACACGATCAGATGGGGGAGGGGCGTACACGATCAGATGGGGGAGGCGCATACATGATCAGATGGGGGAGGGGCGTACACGATCAGATGGGGGAGGCACATAAATGCTCAGAGAGGGAGGCACATACATGATTGAGGGGGGGCGGTTCGTACAATTTCTATACAATGTGCTTTAGATTTACCAAAAATATATAATATGAGACAAACAGAAACATTTGTTCCAGTTTGTATTCAGTCATGCCAGCCATGGTGATCCATCATCTATTATTTTTATACATAATAATAGTTATTGTTATTTATGTATAGGGCCCCCCTCTGATTCCTCCTGTATTGTAAGTGTAATGTCTGCCCTCATGGTGTAAAGCGCTGCGCAATCTGGTGGCGCCATATAAACCCTGTATAATAATAATATAATAATATTGGACTGCATATGATCATATGTATTATTATTATTATTAGTAATGCATAATTATTATTACTCATAAATAATGTTTATTATTTATACATAGTAGTAGTATTTATGAATAATAATATTTATATATAAATAATAATTAAAATAATGCATTGTTTTTATGTGTAACAATAATATTTATTGTGTATAATAATAATAATTATCATCAGACATAATTTCTACATAAAAACAAAAATAATATTTTTTTTTATGTATAATAATAATTAGATTGAATATGATCTTTTGTATAATTAATATTAACTTATTATTATTATTATTATTATTATTATTATTTATAGTTGTTATTAGTTGTTGCAGTATTTATGAATAATAATAATAATATTATACATGAATAATAATTAAAATAATGTATTGTTATTATATGTAACAATACTAATATTTTTGTGTAATAATAATAATTATTATTATCATTATCAGACCTAATTTATACATCATAATAATATTATTATAATTATTATTATTTATGTATAATTACATTGCATATTATCCTATTTTTTAATATTATTTTTGTATAATTATTAACATTATTATTAACATAATTTTTTATTATTAGTATTATTTATACATGTATTTAGTAGTAGTAGTTGCAATATTTAATAATAATTATTAGTATTATTATTATTATACATAAAAGTAAAAATTCTTCCACTTATTAAATTATTTTAATAACATCAATATCGGCGTCACGTTTCAAATACTGCTGACTTGGCGTGTTCTGAATGTTCTGAGGTTGGCGGAGAATAAATTCTCGGTACTGGTCACATTAATAATCGGCGCAGTGTTGTAGTGGAGTGTAATATATCTGACCGAACATTTCTGAAATAATCGCAGAGGTCGCTCACAGGGGAGGCGGGAAGTTTTAGAATGAGATATATATATATACACACACAGAGGAGAGGCATGACCCCCCCCCCGGCGCACGGCTGGACGCACACGGAGCGGCATACAAAGGTCCCGCAAGGTTGACTTGCGATCCCCTTTATGATGGACGGAGGTCACAGGTCAATTACTTCAAAGGTCACAGGTCATCCTGCAGGTGTGGCTTCCTCCTGCCATTCCGGTCTCCTCTCACATTACAGATGGCAGCACCCGACATTTATAATCGATTCAGAAAGACACCACAGGCTCTGATTGGCTGGAGACCGAACACGCAGAGCGTTTCCTCCATCTCTAGACAGATGTCCTTCCTGGGTGGTGCGATCATCTGAGTGCGGGGGAGGGGAAGGACCCGAGAACAATGCAGATTGCAAAAGTTTTCCAAAAAAAAAAAAAGAATCTTTCCGAATCATTCCCCAAATATTCCAATTCTCTATAAAACTTCCAGATTCACCGCGCCCCGTACATTATATACACCGAATATATTCTATAGGGGGACGTGCAATAATGTATGACAGTTATAATATATCCACCCACCAGCCCCTTTATTAGGTCCCCCTTGCTAGTAGCGGGTTGGACCCCCTTTATTAGGTCCCCTTGCTAGTAGCGGGTTGGACCCCCTTTATTAGGTCCCCCTTGCTAGTATCGGGTTGGACCCCCTTTATTAGGTCCCCCTTGCTAGTAGCGGGTTGGACCCCCTTTATTAGGTCCCCCTTGCTAGTAGCGGGTTGGACCCCCTTTATTAGGTCCCCCTTGCTAGTAGCGGGTTGGACCCCCTTTATTAGGTCCCCCTTGCTAGTAGTGGGTTGGACCCCCTTTATTAGGTCCCCCTTGCTAGTAGTGGGTTGGACCCCCTTTATTAGGTCCCCCTTGCTAGTAGCGGGTTGGGCCCCCTTTATTAGGTCCCCCTTGCTAGTAGTGGGTTGGACCCCCTTTATTAGGTCCCCCTTGCTAGTAGTGGGTTGGACCCCCTTTATTAGGTCCCCCTTGCTAGTAGTGGGTTGGACCCCCTTTATTAGGTCCCCCTTGCTAGTATCGGGTTGGACCCCCTTTATTAGGTCCCCCTTGCTAGTAGTGGGTTGGACCCCCTTTATTAGGTCCCCCTTGCTAGTAGTGAGTTGGACCCCTTTTATTAGATCCCCCTTGCTAGTAGCGGGTTGGACCCCCTTTATTAGGTCCCCCTTGCTAGTAGTGGGTTGGACCCCCTTTATTAGGTCCCCCTTGCTAGTAGCGGGTTTGACCCCCTTTATTAGGTCCCCCTTGCTAGTAGTGGGTTGGACCCCCTTTATTAGGTCCCCCTTGCTAGTAGTGAGTTGGACCCCTTTTATTAGATCCCCCTTGCTAGTAGCGGGTTGGACCCCCTTTATTAGGTCCCCCTTGCTAGTAGTGGGTTGGACCCCCTTTATTAGGTCCCCCTTGCTAGTAGTGAGTTGGACCCCCTTTATTAGATCCCCCTTGCTAGTAGCGGGTTGGACCCCCTTTATTAGATCCCCCTTGCTAGTAGCGGGTTGGACCCCCTTTATTGGGTCCCCCTTGCTAGTAGCGGGTTGGACCCCCTTTATTAGGTCCCCCTTGCTAGTAGCGGGTTGGACCCCCTTTATTAGGTCCCCCTTGCTAGTAGTGGGTTGGACCCCCTTTATTAGATCCCCCTTGCTAGTAGCGGGTTGGACCCCCTTTAGTAGGTCCCCCTTGCTAGTATCGGGTTGGACCCCCTTTATTAGGTCCCCCTTGCTAGTAGCGGGTTGGACCCCCTTTATTAGGTCCCCCTTGCTAGTAGTGGGTTGGACCCCCTTTATTAGGTCCCCCTTGCTAGTATCGGGTTGGACCCCCTTTATTAGGTCCTCGCTAGTAATGGGTTGGACCCCCTTTATTAGGTCCCCCTTGCTAGTAGCGGGTTGGACCCCCTTTATTAGGTCCCCCTTGCTAGTAGCGGGTTGGACCCCCTTTATTAGGTCCCCCTTGCTAGTAGCGGGTTGGACCCCCTTTATTAGGTCCTCGCTAGTAGTGGGTTGGACCCCCTTTATTAGGTCCCCCTTGCTAGTAGCGGGTTGGACCCCCTTTATTAGGTCCCCCTTGCTAGTAGTGGGTTGGACCCCCTTTATTAGGTCCCCCTTGCTAGTATCGGGTTGGACCCCCTTTATTAGGTCCCCCTTGCTAGTAGTGGGCTGGACCCCCTTTATTAGGTCCCCCTTGCTAGTAGCGGGTTGGACCCCCTTTATTAGGTCCTCGCTAGTAGTGGGTTGGACCCCCTTTATTAGGTCCCCCTTGCTAGTAGTGGGTTGGACCCCCTTTATTAGATCCCCCTTGCTAGTAGTGGGTTGGACCCCCTTTATTAGGTCCCCCTTGCTAGTAGCGGGTTGGACCCCCTTTATTAGGTCCCCCTTGCTAGTAGCGGGTTGGACCCCCTTTATTAGGTCCTCGCTAGTAGTGGGTTGGACCCCCTTTATTAGGTCCCCCTTGCTAGTATCGGGTTGGACCCCCTTTATTAGGTCCCCCTTGCTAGTATCGGGTTGGACCCCCTTTATTAGGTCCCCCTTGCTAGTAGTGGGTTGGACCCCCTTTATTAGGTCCTCGCTAGTAGTGGGTTGGACCCCCTTTATTAGGTCCCCCTTGCTAGTAGTGGGTTGGACCCCCTTTATTAGGTCCTCGCTAGTAGTGGGTTGGACCCCCTTTATTAGGTCCCCCTTGCTAGTAGTGGGTTGGACCCCCTTTATTAGGTCCTCGCTAGTAGTGGGTTGGACCCCCTTTATTAGGTCCCCCTTGCTAGTATCGGCTTGGACCCCCTTTATTAGGTCCCCCTTGCTAGTAGCGGGTTGGACCCCCTTTATTAGGTCCCCCTTGCTAGTAGCGGGTTGGACCCCCTTTATTAGGTCCCCCTTGCTAGTAGCGGGTTGGACCCCCTTTATTAGGTCCCCCTTGCTAGTAGCGGGTTGGACCCCCTTTATTAGGTCCTCGCTAGTAGTGGGTTGGACCCCCTTTATTAGGTCCCCCTTGCTAGTATCGGGTTGGACCCCCTTTATTAGGTCCCCCTTGCTAGTAGTGGGTTGGACCCCCTTTATTAGGTCCTCGCTAGTAGTGGGTTGGACCCCCTTTATTAGGTCCCCCTTGCTAGTAGTGGGTTGGACCCCCTTTATTAGGTCCTCGCTAGTAGTGGGTTGGACCCCCTTTATTAGGTCCCCCTTGCTAGTATCGGCTTGGACCCCCTTTATTAGGTCCCCCTTGCTAGTAGCGGGTTGGACCCCCTTTATTAGGTCCCCCTTGCTAGTAGCGGGTTGGACCCCCTTTATTAGGTCCCCCTTGCTAGTAGCGGGTTGGACCCCCTTTATTAGGTCCCCCTTGCTAGTAGCGGGTTGGACCCCCTTTATTAGGTCCCCCTTGCTAGTAGCGGGTTGGACCCCCTTTATTAGGTCCCCCTTGCTAGTAGCGGGTTGGACCCCCTTTATTAAGTCCCCCTTGCTAGTAGCGGGTTGGACCCCCTTTATTAGGTCCCCCTTGCTAGTAGCGGGTTGGACCCCCTTTGGCCTTCATTCTTGGTGGCATAGATACAACAAGGCATTTTCCTCCACACAACTGCCGCTCACTGGATATTTTCTCTTTTTCCCACCATTCCCTGTAATCCTGAGAGATGGTTGTGTGTGAAAATCCCAGAAATCCTCAGACCGGCCCGTCTGCCACCAACCACAATGCCACGTTCAAAGTCACTGACATCCCCTTTCTTCCCCATTCTGATGCAGCAAGTCGTCTTCTCCATGTCTAGAGGCCTAAATGCGTTGAGTTGCTGCCATGTGATTGGCTGATTAGCAGTTTGTGTTACCGAGCCATTGTACAGGTGTACCTAATAAAGTGTCCGGTGAGTGGATATAGACCTCCTCCCGGCTGGCAGAGTCTGGAGAATCGCTGGATTTTCCTGTCTTGTTGGGAATTCCCGGATGGTGTCGGAATTCTTCCACTTGCACAAGGCTCTGGTGATCTCATGTATATTCCCTCGTGTTTATAAATTCCGGGGAGATCACATTCCACAGAGCCCGATAACGTTCCCCTTCCACTCTCCGGGATTAGTCAATGAATGTTAATTAGGTGTTAGGAAGATGAAAACTCCGATAAACAGAATTCTGCGGGAATTTGGAGGAAAGCGCAGAGAGCTTCCAGTTTTTCCATAATCCCCAGTGATCGGGAGGATGGAGCTGGTCTTGGCAGGAGGTTAATGTTGTATTATGGCTGCTGTCTCTGCTGACTTCCCATAAATCCCTATCATTGCAGACCCAAAGCGTGGAGATGGCTGTGGAGGAAGCCCGGGTCTTGAATGGCCCCTGGGTATGCCTGGCCAAACTTTTCTCAATCAGGGTGCTTGGTAGACCATCCAAAGGATAGGTGGGGCAAGCTGCTGGACTAAGAACTCCAACCAATACAGATGGAAGTCCTTAGATCTCCAACCAATACAAGCAGAAGTCATTAGATCCCTAGTTGATAAAAATAGGAGTCTCAAGATACACAAGAAATTCCTTGGAACCCCAACCAATGCAAATAGAAGTCCTTAGAACCCCAACCGATACAAACAGAAGTTCTTAGATCTCCAGCTGATACAAATAGAAGTCCTTGGCTCAGCCCGATGGCTTAGGTTCAGCTGCACGCTATAAAATGGAGCCCATCCTAAAATATAGAGGTCACCTGAATTGTGTAATCTAAGTATAATTGAATCCTGTACAGGGGCCCTGATTGAGGGGGATTGTTTTGGCCCCTGAAACGCGTTGGCTGCCTTTGGGTGCTCCTTGTTGGCCCCGTTATACATGGTAGGCCATCCACAATTGATTGGGCCTCTGAAGGCAGTTGACCAGGGTTGGCCAGGGTCCAGTGGGCTCTTTACAACCATAGACACTTACAGTACTGGGTTTGGTGAACTATTGATGGATGGCACCATATTGGGTGCTTTGGTGAGCTACTATTGACTGGCACCACCAGAGTGCCATTGAGCACCCCATCCTCAAGCAGTAGCACCAGAATTTGTGCCGTCAATCCTCATCTGACACAAATACTGGGAGCCCTTCAACTGGCAGTGAGACAGGAGAGACGTGTCACTACCAAATCATGTAAGACAGGTTCTTTTCTGTAACTACTGCCTGAGGAAGGGGTCCTCAGTGGCCCCAAAACATTGCACCGTGGTGGTCTGTCACAAATGACCACATTTTTGGTATTCTACACGGTGTGTTGGTGAGACTTCACCTTTTTTGGACCTCTTTGGTGGTGCCATCCATCAGTCGTTCACCAAAGTACTCACCATGGTAAAGGTTTATGGCTGTAAGGGGTGCATTGTATTTTATAGAGGCCATCTGAACCCTGTCGCCAACTGCCCTTGAGGCCTGATCAGCATACTGAGCCAAACGGCCCCACTCTGGCACTATACAAAAGGCTAACCAAAAATAGACACATATGTTCCAAAATACTTAGTTGTCTGGGGGAATTCTAAGTTGGTTTATACTTCATGAACTATTTGATGCTGTCTCATCCTCAATCCATAGTGAGCACCTCCCCTGTTTTGTTGCAGGTACCCCCGGATTCACATCAAGATGGGCATGGTGGACGCACACCTGTACTGCCTGCGCAAATATGTGGTGGACTACCTCATGGCCAATGAGTACGTAATCTCCGCTGAACAATGTTTGCATCTATACTGGTCATATAATGGAGCTGTGAGAAAAAAAAGTTTTTGTTTAATTTTTGTTACATTATTTTATTAATACCGTAATTAGATCTGACATTTACAGTATTAAATAGATGAGTATTGCCTCCTTCAGGCTGCATTGGCATCTGAAGGCTTGTTTTCTGCATGTGATCATTATATCATAGATGGCTAATGACCACCTGATCAGGAACCACTCTGGGGGCTCTCAGAGGGAAGGCGTAATATTAATCTATCCCCAGCATGGCGCATGGTGCTGAGGAACATTAATAGGCAGATTGCGGCCAGGAAGGGTTAAAGGATTGCTGCAAACCAGTTGATGCTGAAACTTTAAACCCTTGAGACCACGTCTTCTATCTCTGAGACTTTTTTTTTAGGTTCCTTCCCAATTCTGTACACTTGTCATGCCCATGTCAGTGGGTTCCCACCATCCCTTCTCTGAGTTTCCGAGACTATACACCCGCTGTGCCCATTATGAGGGGTTCCCACCATCCCTGTGCTGAGTTCCCGGGTCTGTACACCCGCTGTGCCCATTATGAGGGGTTCTCACCATCCCTGTGCTGAGTTCCCGGGTCTGAACACCCGCTGTGCCCATTATGAGGGGTTCCCACCATCCCTGTGCTGAGTTCCCGGGTCTGTACACCCGCTGTGCCCATTATGAGGGGTTCCCACCATCCCTGTGCTGAGTTCCCGGGTCTGTACACCCGCTGTGCCCATTATGAGGGGTTCCACTATCCCTGTGCTGAGTTCCCGGGTCTGTACACCCGCTGTGCCCATTATGAGGGGTTCTCACCATCCCTGTGCTGAGTTCCCGGGTCTGTACACCCGCTGTGCCCATTATGAGGGGTTCTCACCATCCCTGTGCTGAGTTCCCGGGTCTGTACACCCGCTGTGCCCATTATGAGGGGTTTCCACCATCCCTGTGCTGAGTTCCCGGGTCTGTACACCCGCTGTGCCCATTATGAGGGGTTCCCACCATCCCTGTGCTGAGTTCCCGGGTCTGTACACCCGCTGTGCCCATTATGAGGGGTTCCCACCATCCCTGTGCTGAGTTCTCAGGTCTGTACACCCGCTGTGCCCATTATGAGGGGTTCCCATCATCCCTGTGCTGAGTTCCCGGGTCTGTACACCCGCTGTGCCCATTATGAGGGGTTCCACCATCCCTGTGCTGAGTTCCCGGGTCTGTACACCCGCTGTGCCCATTAAGAGGGGTGCCCACCATCCCTGTGCTGAGTTCCCGGGTCTGTACACCCGCTGTGCCCATTATGAGGGGTTCCCACCATCCCTGTGCTGAGTTCCCGGGTCTGTACACCCACTGTGCCCATTATGAGGGGTTCCCACCATCCCTGTGCTGAGTTCCCGGGTCTGTACACCCGCTGTGCCCATTATGAGGGGTTCCTGCCATGCTTGCTGGGTTTATTATTTATATGATGGCGAATGTAATGGGGGGGGGGGGGGGGGTCTGATCTCTCAGAATGGGTGGGAAGACAGAAGCTGTCGGGGGAGGGGGGGGATCTGGTCTCTAAGTGATATCGGTAGCCATTGGATAATGATACCAGTTAGACGTCGTCTCTAATTGAAATATCTCTATTTGTGTATTTGTGTTGAGTTTTTACCTCTTTTCGTTCCTCTGCAGCTTCTTCTCCTCCATCCGACGGGAGTTGGTACCTTACCTGGTCCGTAAACAGTTCTCCTCACATAAGAAGGTGGAACAGGATTTGGACAAAGAGACCCGAGCGAAGGGTGAGGAACCGGTATAAATTAATGTCCACCACCGTCATCGTTCTCTCATATCCGCTCCTAGATCAGACCATCCTTGTCCGGGGGCCTTTCCCTAATGTCACCCCGCCGCTCCTCTATGTAAGGATGTGGTGGGCCAGAAAAGATAGATGCACACACAGTATATATACAGTATCTCACAAAAGTCAGTAGACCCCTAAGTGAAAATGTCCAAATTGGGCCCAAAGTGTCAATATTTTGTGTGGCCACCATTATTTTCCAGCACTGCCTTAACCCTCTTGGACATGGAGGTCACCAGAGCTTCACAGGTTGTCACTGGAGTCCTCTTCCCCTCCTCCATGATGACATCACAGGGCTGGTGGATGTTAGAGACCTTGCGCTCCTCCACCTTCCGTTTGAGGATGTCCCACAGATGATCAGTAGGGTTTAGGTCTGGAGACATGCTTGGCCAGTCCATCACCTTTACCCTCAGCTTCTTTAGCAAGGCAGTGGTGGTCTTGGAGGTGTGTTTGGGGTGGTTATCATGTTGGAATACTACCCTGCGGTCCAGTCTCTGAAGGGAGGGGATCATGCTCTGCTTCAGTATATCACAGTACATGTTGGCATTCATGGTTCCCTCAATGATCTGTAGCCCCCCAGTGCCGGCAGCACTCAGGCCCAGACCATGACACTCCCACCACCATGCTTGACTGTAGACAAGACACACTTGTCTTTGTCCTCCTCACCTGATGGGGGTCCTCTGATGTGATGGAGGCCCTGATGTGATGGGGGGCTTCTGACATGAAGGGGGGGTCTCTGATGTGAACAGTGAACAGTAGAGGTTCAGACATTTGTCTGGGGGGTGGGGTGTAGTACAGGGAGTGGCTATAATAAAGATGGTGGCCATGCAGTTCAGTGTCTTCCTAAGCCATAGAGAAATGGGTGTGAAGGGGAATGTTCTGACAGATTACCGGTACCACTCGTAGGTTCTGCTGCTAACATTCCTGTGTTCTCTGCTCTGTTCCCCCCTGACAGACATCTACAGCTTTATACCCCACGATGAGCTCCTCGAAACAGCGCTGAGTAAATCGAGTTGGAACGACCACCGCGGTGACATGCGGGAACCTTACCACGGCAGCCGCCTGCGCTGCTACGTCCACGTGGCCCAGAATGAGCTGTGCTGCAGAGTGAACAGCCTGGGGATGTACATTGAGGCCAACAAGCAGGTGGGTTCCCGGTACGGGGTTGTCTTCTCATCGGTGTCGGCCGTATCATGCATATCTGTGAGGGAGGGACTTTTGAAGCGGAAATCTGGTCAGAAATAACGCACCTTTGATGTAGACAAGCAGCCATTAGTAATTCTGTAAAGGTCCCATTACCGGGCTCTCCCACGCGTCCCTGTTCTGCCTGTCGAGCCCCCGATCACTCGTGGCTGGCGGTCATGAGCATCGGCACCCCCGCTGTGCAGCGCACGCACGCCTGCTATCCCGCTTAAAGGGAACGACGTACAGCTACATCGGTTCGTGGGATCCTGCCGCAGTATGAAGGCGGCTGGTCGGCGAGTGGTTAATGTTAAGTTTCCCAAGTCTAATTTTAATTCCGTCCTCTGTTAACCATGTAGGTGCTTCCTGTGTTGTGTCATGAGGATAAACACTGCAGTTTTGGTTACTGAAGCCCCC